>NC_134355.1:699468593-699487838 GCF_048569485.1 Anomaloglossus baeobatrachus
GTGTGTGTGTGTGTGTGTGACAGGATGGTGTGTGTGTGTGTGTGTGACACAGGATGTGACGGGATTGTGTGTGTGTGTGTGACGGGATTGTGTGTGTGTCTGTGTGTGTGTGACAGGATGGTGTGTGTGTGACAGGATGGTGTGTGTGTGTGTGTGACACAGGATGTGACGGGATTGTGTGTGTGTGACAGGATTGTGTGTGTGTGTGTGTGTGTGTGTGACAGGATGGTGTGTGTGTGTGTGTGTGACAGGATGGTGTGTGTGTGTGTGTGTGACAGGATGGTGTGTGTGTGTGTGTGTGTGTGTGTGTGTGTGACAGGATGGTGTGTGTGTGTGTGTGTGTGTGTGACAGGATGGTGTGTGTGTGTGTGTGTGACAGGATGGTGTGTGTGTGACAGGATGGTGTGTGTGTGTGTGTGTGTGTGTGACAGGATGGTGTGTGTGTGACAGGATGGTGTGTGTGTGTGTGTGTGTGTGTGTGTGTGTGTGTGTGTGTGTGACAGGATGGTGTGTGTGTGTGTGTGTGACAGGATGGTGTGTGTGTGTGTGTGTGTGTGACAGGATGGTGTGTGTGTGTGTGTGACAGGATGGTGTGTGTGTGTGTGTGACAGGATGGTGTGTGTGTGTGTGACAGGATGGTGTGTGTGTGTGTGTGTGACAGGATGGTGTGTGTGTGTGTGTGACAGGATGGTGTGTGTGTGACAGGATGGTGTGTGTGTGTGTGTGACAGGATTGTGTGTGTGTGTGTGTGTGTGTGTGTGTGTGACAGGATGGTGTGTGTGTGTGTGTGTGACAGGATGGTGTGTGTGTGTGTGTGACAGGATTGTGTGTGTGTGTGTGTGTGTGTTTGTGACAGGATGGTGTGTGTGTGTGTGTGTGACAGGATGGTGTGTGTGTGTGTGTGACACAGGATGTGATGGGATTGTGTGTGTGTGTGACAGGATTGTGTGTGTGTGTGTGTGTGACACAGGATGTGATGGGATTGTGTGTGTGTGTGACAGGATGGTGTGTGTGTGTGTGACAGGATGGTGTGTGTGTGTGTGTGTGTGTGTGTGACAGGATGGTGTGTGTGTGTGTGTGTGACAGGATGGTGTGTGTGTGTGTGTGACAGGATGGTGTGTGTGTGTGTGTGTGTGTGACAGGATGGTGTGTGTGTGTGACAGAATTGTGTGACAGGATTGTGTGTGTGTGTGTGTGTGTGTGACAGGATGGTGTGTGTGTGTGTGTGTGACACAGGATGTGACGGGATTGTGTGTGTGTGTGTGACGGGATTGTGTGTGTGTCTGTGTGTGTGTGACAGGATGGTGTGTGTGTGACAGGATGGTGTGTGTGTGTGTGTGACACAGGATGTGACGGGATTGTGTGTGTGTGACAGGATTGTGTGTGTGTGTGTGTGTGTGTGTGTGTGACAGGATGGTGTGTGTGTGTGTGTGACAGGATGGTGTGTGTGTGTGTGTGTGTGACAGGATGGTGTGTGTGTGTGTGTGTGTGTGTGTGTGACAGGATGGTGTGTGTGTGTGTGTGTGTGTGTGTGACAGGATGGTGTGTGTGTGTGTGTGTGACAGGATGGTGTGTGTGTGACAGGATGGTGTGTGTGTGTGTGTGTGTGTGTGACAGGATGGTGTGTGTGTGACAGGATGGTGTGTGTGTGTGTGTGTGTGTGTGTGTGTGTGTGTGTGTGTGACAGGATGGTGTGTGTGTGTGTGTGTGTGAGTGACACAGGATGTGACGGGATTGTGTGTGTGTGTGACAGGATGGTGTGTGTGTGTGTGACAGGATGGTGTGTGTGTGTGACAGGATGGTGTGTGTGTGTGTGTGACAGGATGGTGTGTGTGTGTGTGTGTGTGACAGGATGGTGTGTGTGTGTGTGTGTGTGTGACAGGATGGTGTGTGTGTGTGTGTGTGAGTGACACAGGATGTGACGGGATTGTGTGTGACAGGATGGTGTGTGTGTGTGTGTGTGACAGGATGGTGTGTGTGTGTGTGTGTGTGTGTGACAGGATGGTGTGTGTGTGTGTGTGTGTGACAGGATGGTGTGTGTGTGTGTGTGACAGGATGGTGTGTGTGTGTGTGTGACAGGATGGTGTGTGTGTGTGTGTGACAGGATGGTGTGTGTGTGTGTGTGTGACAGGATGGTGTGTGTGTGTGTGACAGGATGGTGTGTGTGTGTGTGTGTGTGACACAGGATGTGACGGGATTGTGTGTGACAGGATGGTGTGTGTGTGTGTGTGTGACAGGATGGTGTGTGTGTGTGTGACAGGATGGTGTGTGTGTGTGTGTGTGTGACGGGATGGTGTGTGTGTGTGTGTGTGACGGGATGGTGTGTGTGTGTGACAGGATGGTGTGTGTGTGTGTGTGTGACAGGATGGTGTGTGTGTGTGTGTGACAGGATGGTGTGTGTGTGTGTGTGACAGGATGGTGTGTGTGTGTGTGTGTGTGTGTGACAGGATGGTGTGTGTGTGTGTGTGACAGGATGGTGTGTGTGTGTGTGTGTGACAGGATGGTGTGTGTGTGTGTGACAGGATGGTGTGTGTGTGTGTGTGTGACAGGATGGTGTGTGTGTGTGTGTGTGTGTGTGTGTGTGTGTGACAGGATGGTGTGTGTGTGTGTGTGTGTGACAGGATGGTGTGTGTGTGTGTGTGTGACAGGATGGTGTGTGTGTGTGTGACAGGATGGTGTGTGTGTGACAGGATGGTGTGTGTGTGTGTGTGTGTGTGTGTGTGTGACAGGATGGTGTGTGTGTGTGTGTGTGTGACAGGATGGTGTGTGTGTGTGTGTGTGTGTGTGTGACAGGATGGTGTGTGTGTGTGTGTGTGTGTGACAGGATGGTGTGTGTGTGTGTGTGTGTGTGACAGGATGGTGTGTGTGTGTGTGTGTGTGTGTGACAGGATGGTGTGTGTGTGTGTGTGTGTGTGACAGGATGGTGTGTGTGTGTGTGTGTGACAGGATGGTGTGTGTGTGTGTGTATATATATATATATATGTGTGTGTGTGTGTGTGTGTGTGTGTGTGTGTGTGTGTGTGTGTGTGTGACAGGATTGTGTGTGCGTGACAGGATGTGACGGGATTGTGTGTGTGTGTGTGTGTGTGTGACGGGATTGTGTGTGTGTGTGTGTGTGTGTGTGTGTGTGACGGGATTGTCTTAGACTTTGCTTGCAAGATTATGCCTTTTATTGAAAAAAAAAAGCCAGAAAACCTGCAGCTAAACCAGCGCCCGGTGTGCACACGGCCTACTCCCTGTGGAAACTATCCAGCCAGTCAGCCACATTTTATGAACGCCCCCTATCATGTGACGAATTACGTCATACCTGCGAGCAGCCCATATGCAAGAATCTACCTGGAAGACGCCCATACATTTAATCATCTACAATACGTAAATCCTGAGGAAAGAAGGGAGGAGGGCGCGCACTGCAGGCTCCACCCAGCGCGAAGCGTCACTCATTCTCCTCAGCTCCGCCCCCTCTGTCACATGATCTGACGTCACCCACAGGTCCTTCTCTAGCAAATATTTCTTCATAGCACCGCCCCTCAATCACATGATATGGTCACATGGTTGACGTCCGCATCGGCCCTTCAGTATTTCTTCTGCGCTCCGCCCCCTGAGTGACATAAAATGGTCACATGGTGTGGTCACATGGTGTGACGTCAACACAGGTCCATCAGCTCTTGCAGTACAAGCTGTTGTCTCTGGTGTCAGCCGCTGTATCCCGGGTATATAAGCAGCTCCGGCTCTTCTATACACAGAGGACGCACAGGCTCCGGGGGAAGGTAAGAACCGCAGAGGATTGTGGGAATGTGACAGAAAGAAGCCAGAACCCACTCACATCTATAGAGGAGCGTACACACCCCGCTCACATCTATAGAGGAGCGTACACACCCCGCTCACATCTATAGAGGAGCGTACACACCCCGCTCACATCTATAGAGGAGCGTACACACCCCGCTCACATCTATAGAGGAGCGGACACACCCCGCTCACATCTATAGAGGAGTGTACACACCCCGCTCACATCTATAGAGGAGTGTACACACCCCGCTCACATCTATAGAGGAGCGTACACACCCCGCTCACATCTATAGAGGAGTGTACACACCCCGCTCACATCTATAGAGGAGTGTACACACCCCGCTCACATCTATAGAGGAGCGTACACACCCCGCTCACATCTATAGAGGAGCGTACACACCCCGCTCACATCTATAGAGGAGCGTACACACCCCGCTCACATCTATAGAGGAGCGTACACACCCCGCTCACATCTATAGAGGAGCGTCCACACCCCGCTCACATCTATAGAGGAGCGGACACACCCCGCTCACATCTATAGAGGAGCGTCCACACCCCGCTCACATCTATAGAGGAGCGTCCACACCCCGCTCACCTCTATAGAGGAGCGGACACACCCCGCTCACATCTATAGAGGAGCGTCCACACCCCGCTCACATCTATAGAGGAGCGTACACACCCCGCTCACATCTATAGAGGAGCGTACACACCCCGCTCACATCTATAGAGGAGCGTACACACCCCGCTCACATCTATAGAGGAGCGGACACACCCCGCTCACATCTATAGAGGAGCGGACACACCCCGCTCACATCTATAGAGGAGCGTACACACCCCGCTCACATCTATAGAGGAGTGTACACACCCCGCTCACATCTATAGAGGAGTGTACACACCCCGCTCACATCTATAGAGGAGCGTACACACCCCGCTCACATCTATAGAGGAGTGTACACACCCCGCTCACATCTATAGAGGAGCGGACACACCCCGCTCACATCTATAGAGGAGTGTACACACCCCGCTCACATCTATAGAGGAGCGTCCACACCCCGCTCACATCTATAGAGGAGCGTACACACCCCGCTCACATCTATAGAGGAGCGTCCACACCCCGCTCACATCTATAGAGGAGCGTACACACCCCGCTCACATCTATAGAGGAGTGTACACACCCCGCTCACATCTATAGAGGAGTGTACACACCCCGCTCACATCTATAGAGGAGCGTACACACCCCGCTCACATCTATAGAGGAGCGTACACACCCCGCTCACATCTATAGAGGAGCGTACACACCCCGCTCACATCTATAGAGGAGCGTACACACCCCGCTCACATCTATAGAGGAGCGTACACACCCCGCTCACATCTATAGAGGAGCGTACACACCCCGCTCACATCTATAGAGGAGTGTACACACCCCGCTCACATCTATAGAGGAGTGTACACACCCCGCTCACATCTATAGAGGAGCGTCCACACCCCGCTCACATCTATAGAGGAGCGTACACACCCCGCTCACATCTATAGAGGAGCGTCCACACCCCGCTCACATCTATAGAGGAGCGTCCACACCCCGCTCACATCTATAGAGGAGCGTACACACCCCGCTCACATCTATAGAGGAGCGTACACACCCCGCTCACATCTATAGAGGAGCGTACACACCCCGCTCACATCTATAGAGGAGCGTACACACCCCGCTCACATCTATAGAGGAGCGTACACACCCCGCTCACATCTATAGAGGAGCGGACACACCCCGCTCACATCTATAGAGGAGCGGACACACCCCGCTCACATCTATAGAGGAGCGGACACACCCCGCTCACATCTATAGAGGAGCGGACACACCCCGCTCACATCTATAGAGGAGCGGACACACCCCGCTCACATCTATAGAGGAGCGGACACACCCCGCTCACATCTATAGAGGAGCGGACACACCCCGCTCACATCTATAGAGGAGCGGACACACCCCGCTCACATCTATAGAGGAGCGGACACACCCCGCTCACATCTATAGAGGAGCGTCCACACCCCGCTCACATCTATAGAGGAGCGTACACACCCCGCTCACATCTATAGAGGAGCGTACACACCCCGCTCACATCTATAGAGGAGTGTACACACCCCGCTCACATCTATAGAGGAGTGTACACACCCCGCTCACATCTATAGAGGAGCGTCCACACCCCGCTCACATCTATAGAGGAGCGTCCACACCCCGCTCACATCTATAGAGGAGCGTACACACCCCGCTCACATCTATAGAGGAGCGTACACACCCCGCTCACATCTATAGAGGAGCGTACACACCCCGCTCACATCTATAGAGGAGCGTACACACCCCGCTCACATCTATAGAGGAGCGTACACACCCCGCTCACATCTATAGAGGAGCGTACACACCCCGCTCACATCTATAGAGGAGCGTACACACCCCGCTCACATCTATAGAGGAGCGTACACACCCCGCTCACATCTATAGAGGAGCGTACACACCCCGCTCACATCTATAGAGGAGCGTACACACCCCGCTCACATCTATAGAGGAGCGTCCACACCCCGCTCACATCTATAGAGGAGCGTACACACCCCGCTCACATCTATAGAGGAGCGTCCACACCCCGCTCACATCTATAGAGGAGCGTACACACCCCGCTCACATCTATAGAGGAGCGTACACACCCCGCTCACATCTATAGAGGAGCGTACACACCCCGCTCACATCTATAGAGGAGCGTACACACCCCGCTCACATCTATAGAGGAGCGTACACACCCCGCTCACATCTATAGAGGAGCGTACACACCCCGCTCACATCTATAGAGGAGCGGACACACCCCGCTCACATCTATAGAGGAGCGGACACACCCCGCTCACATCTATAGAGGAGCGTCCACACCCCGCTCACATCTATAGAGGAGCGGACACACCCCGCTCACATCTATAGAGGAGCGTCCACACCCCGCTCACATCTATAGAGGAGCGTCCACACCCCGCTCACATCTATAGAGG
The DNA here is from genome assembly GCF_048569485.1 of Anomaloglossus baeobatrachus. NCBI lineage: Eukaryota > Metazoa > Chordata > Amphibia > Anura > Aromobatidae > Anomaloglossus > Anomaloglossus baeobatrachus. Next base: position 699,475,404 of record NC_134355.1, read on the forward strand.
AGCGTCCACACCCCGCTCACATCTATAGAGGAGCGTCCACACCCCGCTCACATCTATAGAGGAGCGTCCACACCCCGCTCACATCTATAGAGGAGCGTCCACACCCCGCTCACATCTATAGAGGAGCGTCCACACCCCGCTCACATCTATAGAGGAGCGTACACACCCCGCTCACATCTATAGAGGAGCGGACACACCCCGCTCACATCTATAGAGGAGCGGACACACCCCGCTCACATCTATAGAGGAGCGGACACACCCCGCTCACATCTATAGAGGAGCGGACACACCCCGCTCACATCTATAGAGGAGCGGACACACCCCGCTCACATCTATAGAGGAGCGGACACACCCCGCTCACATCTATAGAGGAGCGGACACACCCCGCTCACATCTATAGAGGAGCGGACACACCCCGCTCACATCTATAGAGGAGCGGACACACCCCGCTCACATCTATAGAGGAGCGGACACACCCCGCTCACATCTATAGAGGAGCGGACACACCCCGCTCACATCTATAGAGGAGCGGACACACCCCGCTCACATCTATAGAGGAGCGGACACACCCCGCTCACATCTATAGAGGAGCGGACACACCCCGCTCACATCTATAGAGGAGCGGACACACCCCGCTCACATCTATAGAGGAGCGGACACACCCCGCTCACATCTATAGAGGAGCGGACACACCCCGCTCACATCTATAGAGGAGCGGACACACCCCGCTCACATCTATAGAGGAGCGGACACACCCCGCTCACATCTATAGAGGAGCGGACACACCCCGCTCACATCTATAGAGGAGCGGACACACCCCGCTCACATCTATAGAGGAGCGGACACACCCCGCTCACATCTATAGAGGAGCGGACACACCCCGCTCACATCTATAGAGGAGCGGACACACCCCGCTCACATCTATAGAGGAGCGGACACACCCCGCTCACATCTATAGAGGAGCGGACACACCCCGCTCACATCTATAGAGGAGCGGACACACCCCGCTCACATCTATAGAGGAGCGGACACACCCCGCTCACATCTATAGAGGAGCGGACACACCCCGCTCACATCTATAGAGGAGCGGACACACCCCGCTCACATCTATAGAGGAGCGGACACACCCCGCTCACATCTATAGAGGAGCGGACACACCCCGCTCACATCTATAGAGGAGCGGACACACCCCGCTCACATCTATAGAGGAGCGGACACACCCCGCTCACATCTATAGAGGAGCGGACACACCCCGCTCACATCTATAGAGGAGCGGACACACCCCGCTCACATCTATAGAGGAGCGGACACACCCCGCTCACATCTATAGAGGAGCGGACACACCCCGCTCACATCTATAGAGGAGCGGACACACCCCGCTCACATCTATAGAGGAGCGGACACACCCCGCTCACATCTATAGAGGAGCGGACACACCCCGCTCACATCTATAGAGGAGCGGACACACCCCGCTCACATCTATAGAGGAGCGGACACACCCCGCTCACATCTATAGAGGAGCGGACACACCCCGCTCACATCTATAGAGGAGCGGACACACCCCGCTCACATCTATAGAGGAGCGGACACACCCCGCTCACATCTATAGAGGAGCGGACACACCCCGCTCACATCTATAGAGGAGCGGACACACCCCGCTCACATCTATAGAGGAGCGGACACACCCCGCTCACATCTATAGAGGAGCGGACACACCCCGCTCACATCTATAGAGGAGCGGACACACCCCGCTCACATCTATAGAGGAGCGGACACACCCCGCTCACATCTATAGAGGAGCGGACACACCCCGCTCACATCTATAGAGGAGCGGACACACCCCGCTCACATCTATAGAGGAGCGGACACACCCCGCTCACATCTATAGAGGAGCGGACACACCCCGCTCACATCTATAGAGGAGCGGACACACCCCGCTCACATCTATAGAGGAGCGTACACACCCCGCTCACATCTATAGAGGAGCGGACACACCCCGCTCACATCTATAGAGGAGCGGACACACCCCGCTCACATCTATAGAGGAGCGTACACACCCCGCTCACATCTATAGAGGAGCGGACACACCCCGCTCACATCTATAGAGGAGCGGACACACCCCGCTCACATCTATAGAGGAGCGGACACACCCCGCTCACATCTATAGAGGAGCGGACACACCCCGCTCACATCTATAGAGGAGCGGACACACCCCGCTCACATCTATAGAGGAGCGGACACACCCCGCTCACATCTATAGAGGAGCGGACACACCCCGCTCACATCTATAGAGGAGCGGACACACCCCGCTCACATCTATAGAGGAGCGGACACACCCCGCTCACATCTATAGAGGAGCGGACACACCCCGCTCACATCTATAGAGGAGCGGACACACCCCGCTCACATCTATAGAGGAGCGGACACACCCCGCTCACATCTATAGAGGAGCGTACTGTTATGGTTAATATTTTATATTAGGTTAGATTATCATTTAAGCAATTTATATATAAATATATCTTTGATAATTTTGTACTTTTATATTAGCTTCATAAGTGTTATTCATAAAAGCAATAACACAGGGTGTACTCTTTGTTATAAAGATGCTTTTAGTCTCAAAGGTCTTTGTTAATGAATGTCCAGAAAACTGGACAGAACTAGACTTAGGAATGCAGCCGATCCATCATTTACGATCTTGTTTTTGTCAACCTATATACCCATTTAAGGTAATCTATTAGGTCATGCCCCTTTCTTTGTGACAGTAATAAAACTAGTGTCTTGGGCATCTGAGATTTCAGACAAAGCCTGGTACACGGACATTAACTGTGTGTTCGTGTGTTTGTCTCCGATGCATCGCTATTAATTGGACCAACACTGGCAGATCTGGAGATCACTTTGTATCTCACCCTAAATTAGCTCTCCCAAGAAAGTGGTTTCCACGACAGAACATGGTGCCGAAACCCAGGATGGTTAACTGGACCTCTCTGTGACCCGACTATAAAGACCTTCCCAGGAACCACTGAACAAAATCCGCGGTGAGTAACCCATTGTGTTACAAATGTTTCAGTGCTTTCTGGAGGTCCGAGACGGGTACGTAGTGGTCCAACAAGACCATTCTTATCAAACCTCTGCCAGTGTTTGGATTTTGTGTGTATGATTGAAATAATAGAGATATGCCATCTGTGATCTGTTATATGTATCAATGTGTTTTTAAATGTGCGAATGATTGTTGAAGGAAATTGAATGAAGAGTATATCATCTCAGCAGTTGAAAGATTATATGTTGTCCTGTGTTTTCTATATGACTGTTATGTCTGGAATTATATTTTAAGCTATGAGGATCCTTTAATGTGGGACTGATTGATCTTTGAGTGACGGATGTATTGTAAAAATCTGACAAACCATTGTGCTGGCGTTTATGTTCTCTTCAATTTGCATTTAAGATGGGAATTGGCTTAATAGGAGGTGTAGTTTGTAATCATCCAGTTTATCCAGACAAAGAAACATATAGCCATTAGCCAGAGAGGGAAAACTTATTGAAGATTTTATTTTTGGAGCTGCGCCCTCTACAGGACAAGAAAGGGAACTTGTTTGAGTAGTTGAAATCTGATATGCTCTGGTCTGGATACACTGTCTCTCTTGTGTTTGATGTAATCTGTTTGAGTCACAGGTAGATGGAGATTTTGTAGGAAATTAGCTTAGTCTCCCATGATATATTATATTGAGAAGTAGAAGTAATCCCAATAACTGTTGGTAGTAGAGTTTATGAATTGTTATTTGTTTGGTTCTGTATCAAAATTGTACGGGTACAGAGGGCTGGTAACCTGATGCTTCCTAGAAATTCTTCTCTTGCGAGAACAGTGGTTCTGGGAGTAGAAATCCTTCTCTTGCGAGCAAATTGGTGCTGGGAGAAGAGTAGAGTCTTCTGCGGTTAAGACTCTATGGCCCATTTCAGTTCTACGGTTAACTGCGGGCATTGAAGTTGCAGTCAGAGGACTGGCAGCTATAGGATGTAATCAGCCTCAGAGGTACCACCCATGTCCCTACAAAGGGTATAGAAGAAAGACGAAAAGGGAATGAAGCAATGGATTGATGCAAAATGTTATTGGAATTTCTTTGTTTTGGGAGATGTTTTTTTTCTGCAAATGTGAAGACTGTTTGAAAGATAAAAACAAACAGGTTAGAATGTGAATAGACCCGTATTGACCTATAATGATACAAAAAAAAACAGTATGCGTTATAAAAAGTAACATGCTGCGTGTGTGTGTAAGGCAATGAGCTTATAGAACAGAATGGAATGATGGTGAAGTATATTACAGCAGCAATGTATGAAGAACCATACAAACGTAAATGGTGTAAATGTAAGGTGCTAAAAAAAAAAAAAAAAGAGAAAATGTGCAAGCAGTAGCAATGGTAAATGTGTCAGCTAAACAGACTGAAGGTATGTCAGCCATGCTGCATAGGAAGATAGCACAATGTGTGAGAGGATGGTGCCTCGCTACAGACATCTTGTTGGTGTGTGATGTCCAGAACCAATGTGTGGTTTTGTGATTAGTGTCACCTTCATCAGGGTGTGGAGTTGTCACAGCCCTAGAGGCTTTAAAGGCTTAGACTACAGCAATGTAAAAGGTTGGGCTTGTGGACAAAAAAGGTTTTTTTTTTTTTGTTTTGAGGGGACAAATGTCCCAAAAAGGCAACAACTACTATCGTGACCCCCACCACCATAGGAAACTGACAATTCAGACGTCTCCCACAACCCCATTGTCATCCCCCGGGGACTATATTCATTGTTTCTTTTTTGTGACCCAGGTTTTAGTTTTCTCATATTCACTTATTAATTTAAGGACAGACGTGTTGCAGAAAATTGGGACCTGCATATAATTTACCCTAATTGGGCCCAAGGTGACCACCCCCCCCACCCCCCCTTAAAAGAAGGCACTCTGTGTAATCTCCGAATCCTGACTGACAATTCCCAAAGCTAGTTGTTTGACTTGAGAATAAATCCAGACAGTTGTGTTCACATAAGCAAAATAGACGTGGGAAAAAGCTTTAACCCTTTACCGCCACAAGCAGGTTGGACATATAGCCGGCGTCCTCACCCAAGAACACGGTGGTAGACAGCACCCTCCAGAGTATTACTCTGGGATACTACATTCAGTTATTACAGTGACCCCTGCTTGTGTAAGAGCTGGGCAGCTGTTTCAGGACTCTATTAGAAAGACAGAGGACATAGTGTTAAGCTGCCCCCTCACTCCAAGCTCCTCATGCTGTATCTGAAAGACTCCAACAGGCTCAGACCCACCATCCTTCAGTATAAAGGCCGGACAAATATTAAGCTTTTCCCTCTTTACATTCCCCCATAATGCTCTCAAACTGTAATGGTCTAAATCCAGCTGCATGATTAACAGTGGATTGTAGAAAAGGGAGGAGAATATTTGGATGGGGAAGTGGGAGGGATCGTGAGCCAAGACCTGTCCCTGTGGGAGGGACCGTGAGACAAGACCGGCCCCTGTGGGAGGGACCATGAGACAAGACCTGTCCCTGTGGGAGAGACCGTGAGACAAGACCTGCCCCTGAGGGAGGGACCATGAGACAAGACATGTCCCTGTGGGAGAGACCGTGAGACAAGACTTGCCCCTGTTTTTCAAACTAGCAGATGAAGAAGTTCAGTTTGATATGACACATGACTGTCAGGCATTGGTGGAGGCAGAAACAGAGGACTTGACAAATATCACTGATGTACCACTCACTAACCCCTCTGCTGAGTATTTTATAGATGGTTCCAGAGCTTTGGACAATGATCAAGGACTGTTCATCACCGGGTATGCAGTAGTCCACAATGGTAAGGCAGTAAGAACCATTCCCTTCGAGCTACTCTGCGCAAGAGGTTTGAGTTGAAGGCATTCGCTGTAATGTGCAGTCTTGGAAAAGGTAAGAAGAGCAATGTATTTTCTGACTCACAATATGCTTTTGGGGTAGCACACGAATTTGGCGCCATTTGGCGAAGCCGTAATTTCCTGACCTCTGTTGGCAAACCCATAAAGAATGCGCAGGCAGTAGAGCAGCTACTGACAGCACTCACCCTTCCCCGAAGGGCAGCCATAGTCAAAGTATCGGCACACGCGCGGGAACGAACTCCCCTTGCAGTAGGGAATGCACTGGCCGACAAGGCGGCTAAAAGAAGCAGCAAGACTGCCTCTGACAGACATACTGGCCATAACAGACATAGCCCTCTCAGGGAGCTTAGTGACCGATAGTGCGGGGTGCCCCCTTACAGCAAAGGAGGCTGGCACCGTACCGGCCCCAGTGGCTGTTGATCGTGAACTATTGCAGGTCTTCCAGACCCAGGCCCCCTCAAACGAACAGAATGCGTGGGTCAAAGTGGGCGCTGTACGGTCAGAGTCAGGGGTATGGCAGGTAAACACCCGGATTTGCCTCCCACGCTGCCTGTTCCCCATGATGGCTGCCCTGGCACATTCTCCGGTGCAAAGGTGTGACGTGTGCGGTAGTGCTGCAAAACTGATGTGCCCCAGGGTTCCCGAATATGGCTGCAAAGTATGTCTTGTTTGTGCAAAACACAGCCCCGGTAGGCCTATTTGAGTTCCGCAGAAATTCAGCACCAAAACCAGATTACTCATTTCAGAGACTGCAGGTGGACTACATACTGCTGCCTAAGGTGGGTACTTATGAATATGTCCTGGTATGTCTGAAGCTTAGACCGTGATGAAAGATAATATAAAGACCACAATTACCATCAAGAAAGTAATAAGTAAGGTGGTTTGCAGATATGGGTTTCCCAAAACTATAGAAAGTAACAGAGGTGCTTACTTCAATGGAGAATTAAATGAAACAGATCATGGCTACTTTGGGATTAGAACATGCTTTCCACGTTCCCTATGACCCACAAAGTAGTGGGAAGGTGGAACGCTTTAACGGTACTCTTAAATTAAAGTGCATGGAGGAAACACACTTGCCCTGGGTAGATTGCTTGCCCACCACATTGCTTTCAGTGAGAACTGCCTGAAGAGGTATAAAGAAGCTGTCCCCATATGAATTAATGTTTGGTAGTGTTCCTGAGACAGAATTATATTTCCCACAGCAATTGCAGGCCTCGTATGCTTTTCTCACTGAATATGTCGCTGAGTTGCACAAACATCTGACTGTTACTCATAACTGTGTTCTTTCCTCCATCCCAGACCCCATGTTTATAAGCGGCACACACACCGGCACCAGGTGACTGGGTCGTGGTCAAGAGACACATAAGGAGACCATTGGAGCCTAGATCCAGGGAACCATTCTAAGTGATGCTAACCACTGCCACTTCTGTCAAGATCCAAGGCAAAGATACAAAGATAACCACTCTGCCTTTTGGATTATGCTGATGGCAACTGTACCTCTTGTCCCATCAATGAGGCACTAAAAGAGGACTGTGATAACAAACTGCTAAAGCATCACCAAGTTCTGTTCCAAGATATGGACTCTAAAGCACTAAGAACTGTTGGATATGCACTCCGAGCCCAATATCTTCTAATTCTACGCCATATCTTGCAGATCCCCTGACCCTATATGAGGACTATAAGTTACGCCTGTGATGCTCACACTCTTAGGACTGGAAAAACTGTGAGAGTACTTCAATTACTCGTGATTATTTGTAATGATAGTTGTTTCCAGAAAAGTGACCAAGGATGTTTTGAGCAATAGTGAACTGTGGTTTACACACTCTGTGTAGATTTGTGAACAACTTTACCTAAACATTCCCTATATAACCGAGCTGCAGACAAATGTCTCTGACAATTTGGTTCTCAGGTATCACTGGGTGGCTGATGGGCATTCTACAGATGGGAATGTTGGTACTATTAGTGTATGTAGCTGCAAGAATTGGTATATTTGTTGTGACAACATTAGGTAAAGAGACTCGTAAGATCAAACATCACAGGCCGTCAGTTAAGACATCTGCAAAACATCAAAGTGCTCCCTTGGTAAACATATATGATGAAGTTTACAAACAAGATATCTATCAGTGAACGGGTTTGGCCCCTTCATGCTGTCTCAGCATGGGGATATAGCTGGTGGATAAATTGTCTGTAAATAATAAAAAGGGAGGAATTGTTATGGTTAATATTTTATATTAGGTTAGATTATCATTTAAGCAATTTATATATAAATATATCTTTGATAATTTTGTACTTTTATATTAGCTTCATAAGTGTTATTCATAAAAGCAATAACACAGGGTGTACTCTTTGTTATAAAGATGCTTTTAGTCTCAAAGGTCTTTGTTAATGAATGTCCAGAAAACTGGACAGAACTAGACTTAGGAATGCAGCCGATCCATCATTTACGATCTTGTTTTTGTCAACCTATATACCCATTTAAGGTAATCTATTAGGTCATGCCCCTTTCTTTGTGACAGTAATAAAACTAGTGTCTTGGGCATCTGAGATTTCAGACAAAGCCTGGTACACGGACATTAACTGTGTGTTCGTCTCCGATGCATCGCTATTAATTGGACCAACACTGGCAGATCTGGAGATCACTTTGTATCTCACCCTAAATTAGCTCTCCCAAGAAAGTGGTTTCCACGACAGTACACACCCCGCTCACATCTATAGAGGAGTGTACACACCCCGCTCACATCTATAGAGGAGTGTACACACCCCGCTCACATCTATAGAGGAGCGTACACACCCCGCTCACATCTATAGAGGAGCGTACACACCCCGCTCACATCTATAGAGGAGCGTCCACACCCCGCTCACATCTATAGAGGAGCGTCCACACCCCGCTCACATCTATAGAGGAGCGTCCACACCCCGCTCACATCTATAGAGGAGCGTCCACACCCCGCTCACATCTATAGAGGAGCGTCCACACCCCGCTCACATCTATAGAGGAGCGTCCACACCCCGCTCACATCTATAGAGGAGCGTCCACACCCCGCTCACATCTATAGAGGAGCGTCCACACCCCGCTCACATCTATAGAGGAGCGTCCACACCCCGCTCACATCTATAGAGGAGCGTCCACACCCCGCTCACATCTATAGAGGAGCGTCCACACCCCGCTCACATCTATAGAGGAGCGTCCACACCCCGCTCACATCTATAGAGGAGCGTCCACACCCCGCTCACATCTATAGAGGAGCGTCCACACCCCGCTCACATCTATAGAGGAGCGTCCACACCCCGCTCACATCTATAGAGGAGCGTCCACACCCCGCTCACATCTATAGAGGAGCGTCCACACCCCGCTCACATCTATAGAGGAGCGTCCACACCCCGCTCACATCTATAGAGGAGCGTCCACACCCCGCTCACATCTATAGAGGAGCGGACACACCCCGCTCACATCTATAGAGGAGCGTCCACACCCCGCTCACATCTATAGAGGAGCGGACACACCCCGCTCACATCTATAGAGGAGCGGACACACCCCGCTCACATCTATAGAGGAGCGGACACACCCCGCTCACATCTATAGAGGAGCGGACACACCCCGCTCACATCTATAGAGGAGCGGACACACCCCGCTCACATCTATAGAGGAGCGGACACACCCCGCTCACATCTATAGAGGAGCGGACACACCCCGCTCACATCTATAGAGGAGCGGACACACCCCGCTCACATCTATAGAGGAGCGGACACACCCCGCTCACATCTATAGAGGAGCGGACACACCCCGCTCACATCTATAGAGGAGCGGACACACCCCGCTCACATCTATAGAGGAGCGGACACACCCCGCTCACATCTATAGAGGAGCGGACACACCCCGCTCACATCTATAGAGGAGCGGACACACCCCGCTCACATCTATAGAGGAGCGGACACACCCCGCTCACATCTATAGAGGAGCGGACACACCCCGCTCACATCTATAGAGGAGCGGACACACCCCGCTCACATCTATAGAGGAGCGGACACACCCCGCTCACATCTATAGAGGAGCGGACACACCCCGCTCACATCTATAGAGGAGCGGACACACCCCGCTCACATCTATAGAGGAGCGGACACACCCCGCTCACATCTATAGAGGAGCGGACACACCCCGCTCACATCTATAGAGGAGCGGACACACCCCGCTCACATCTATAGAGGAGCGGACACACCCCGCTCACATCTATAGAGGAGCGGACACACCCCGCTCACATCTATAGAGGAGCGGACACACCCCGCTCACATCTATAGAGGAGCGGACACACCCCGCTCACATCTATAGAGGAGCGTACACACCCCGCTCACATCTATAGAGGAGCGTACACACCCCGCTCACATCTATAGAGGAGCGTACACACCCCGCTCACATCTATAGAGGAGCGTACACACCCCGCCCACATCTATAGAGGAGCGTACACACCCCGCCCACATCTATAGAGGAGCGTACACACCCCGCCCACATCTATAGAGGAGCGTACACACCCCGCCCACATCTATAGAGGAGCGTACACACCCCGCCCACATCTATAGAGGAGCGTACACACCCCGCCCACATCTATAGAGGAGCGTACACACCCCGCCCACATCTATAGAGGAGCGTACACACCCCGCCCACATCTATAGAGGAGCGTACACACCCCGCCCACATCTATAGAGGAGCGTACACACCCCGCTCACATCTATAGAGGAGCGTACACACCCCGCTCACATCTATAGAGGAGCGTACACACCCCGCTCACATCTATAGAGGAGCGTACACACCCCGCTCACATCTATAGAGGAGCGTACACACCCCGCTCACATCTATAGAGGAGCGTACACACCCCGCTCACATCTATAGAGGAGCGTACACACCCCGCTCACATCTATAGAGGAGCGTACACACCCCGCTCACATCTATAGAGGAGCGTACACACCCCGCCCACATCTATAGAGGAGCGTACACACCCCGCCCACATCTATAGAGGAGCGTACACACCCCGCCCACATCTATAGAGGAGCGTACACACCCCGCTCACATCTATAGAGGAGCGTCCACACCCCGCTCACATCTATAGAGGAGCGTCCACACCCCGCTCACATCTATAGAGGAGCGTCCACACCCCGCTCACATCTATAGAGGAGCGTACACACCCCGCTCACATCTATAGAGGAGCGTACACACCCCGCTCACATCTATAGAGGAGCGTACACACCCCGCTCACATCTATAGAGGAGCGTACACACCCCGCTCACATCTATAGAGGAGCGTACACACCCCGCTCACATCTATAGAGGAGCGTACACACCCCGCTCACATCTATAGAGGAGCGTCCACACCCCGCTCACATCTATAGAGGAGCGTCCACACCCCGCTCACATCTATAGAGGAGCGTCCACACCCCGCTCACATCTATAGAGGAGCGTCCACACCCCGCTCACATCTATAGAGGAGCGTACACACCCCGCTCACATCTATAGAGGAGCGTACACACCCCGCTCACCTCTATAGAGGAGCGTCCACACCCCGCTCACCTCTATAGAGGAGCGTCCACACCCCGCTCACCTCTATAGAGGAGCGTCCACACCCCGCTCACCTCTATAGAGGAGCGTCCACACCCCGCTCACATCTATAGAGGAGCGTCCACACCCCGCTCACATCTATAGAGGAGCGTACACACCCCGCTCACATCTATAGAGGAGCGTACACACCCCGCTCACATCTATAGAGGAGCGTACACACCCCGCTCACATCTATAGAGGAGCGTACACACCCCGCTCACATCTATAGAGGAGCGTACACACCCCGCTCACATCTATAGAGGAGCGTACACACCCCGCTCACATCTATAGAGGAGCGTACACACCCCGCTCACATCTATAGAGGAGCGTACACACCCCGCTCACATCTATAGAGGAGCGTACACACCCCGCTCACATCTATAGAGGAGCGTACACACCCCGCTCACATCTATAGAGGAGCGTACACACCCCGCTCACATCTATAGAGGAGCGTACACACCCCGCTCACATCTATAGAGGAGCGTACACACCCCGCTCACATCTATAGAGGAGCGTACACACCCCGCTCACATCTATAGAGGAGCGTACACACCCCGCTCACATCTATAGAGGAGCGTACACACCCCGCTCACATCTATAGAGGAGCGTACACACCCCGCTCACATCTATAGAGGAGCGTACACACCCCGCTCACATCTATAGAGGAGCGTACACACCCCGCTCACATCTATAGAGGAGCGTACACACCCCGCTCACATCTATAGAGGAGCGTACACACCCCGCTCACATCTATAGAGGAGCGTACACACCCCGCTCACATCTATAGAGGAGCGTACACACCCCGTTCACATCTATAGAGGAGCGTACACACCCCGCTCACATCTATAGAGGAGCGTACACACCCCGCTCACATCTATAGAGGAGCGTACACACCCCGCTCACATCTATAGAGGAGCGTACACACCCCGCTCACATCTATAGAGGAGCGTACA